>NW_026901063.1:0-27101 GCF_033783945.1 Neopsephotus bourkii
ATTTGAATCTAACCACTCCGGCAGTCACTCTGGTCTGTCGGGTAGCACAGTGTGTGCAGCACAAATGTCTGAGCTCTGCTCCCACAGCCAAAGAGCCAGGAGTGAAAGCTGCTGCTGGGCATACTCAGCACACAGTCAGCTTTCCAGCAGTGTCACTATCATTGCAGTTCCTGCTCACATTCATACCTAAAAGTATATTTGAATCCAACCTCTCCGGGGGTCTCTCTGGGCTGCCTGGAACAGAGTGACTGAAGCACGAACATTTGACCTCTGCTCCTGCAGCCGAAGAGCCAGGAGGGAAAGCTGCTGCTGGGACTCTTCAGCACACAGTCAGCTTTGCAGCATTAGAACTTACATTGCAGTGTCTCCTCGATTTCATACCTGAAACCCCATTTGAATCTAACCACTCCGGCAGTCACTCTGGTCTGTCAGGTAGCACAGTGTGGGCAGCACAAACGTCTGAGCTCTGCTCCCACAGCCAAAGAGCCAGGAGTGAAAACTGCTGCTGGGCATACTCAGCACACAGTCAGCTTTCCAGCATTAGAACTTACATTGCAGTGTCTCCTCAATTTCATACCTAAAAGTCCATTTGAATCCAACCTCTCCGGTGGTCTCTCTGGGCTGCCTGGAACAGAGTGACTGAAGGACGAACATTTATTTGACCTCTGCTCCTGCAGCCAAAGAGCCAGGGTTAGGGTTAGGGTTAGGGTTAGGGTTAGCGTTAGGGTTAGGGTTAGGGTTAGGGTTAGGGTTAGGGTTAGGGTTAGGGTTAGGGTTAGAGCCAGGAGGGAAAGCTGCTGCTGGGACTCTTCAGCACACAGTCAGCTTTGCAGCATTAGCACTTACATTGCAGTGTCTCCTCGATTTCATACCGGAAACCCCATTTGAATCTAACCACTCCGGCAGTCACTCTGGTCTGTCAGGTAGCACAGTGTGGGCAGCACAAACGTCTGAGCTCTGCTCCCACAGCCAAAGAGCCAGGAGTGAAAGCTGCTGCTGGGCATACTCAGCACACAGTCAGCTTTCCAGCAGTGTCACTATCATTGCAGTTCCTGCTCACATTCATACCTAAAAGTCCATTTGAATCCAACCTCTCCGGGGGTCTCTCTGGGCTGCCTGGAACACAGTGACCGAAGGACCAACATTTATTTGACCTCTGCTCCTGCAGCCGAAGAGCCAGGAGGGAAAGCTGCTGCAGGGCATACTCAGCACACAGTCAGCTTTGCATCATTAGCACTTACATTGCAGTGTCTCCTCGATTTCATACCTGAAACCCCATTTGAATCTAACCACTGCCGTGGTCACTCTGGCCTGCTAGGCAGCACTGTGACTGCAGCACCAATGTTTGCCCTGTGTTCCCACAGCCAAAGAGCCAGGAGTGAAAGCTGCTGCTGGGCATACTCAACACACAGTCAGCTTTCCAGTGGTGTCACCATCATTGCAGTTGCTCCTCACTTTCATTCCTAAAAGTCCACTTGAATCGCACCTCTCCGGAGATTGCTCTCAGCTGCCAAGCAGCAGAGTGAGTGACGCACAAACTTCTGAGCTCTACTCCTGCAGCCAAAGAGCCAGGAGTTAAAGCTGCTGCTGGGAAACTTCACAACACACTGACATTTTCAACGGTGTCGTCATCATCATTGCAGTTGCTCCTCACTTTCATACCTAAATATCCATTTGAATCACCCTCTCCGGTGGTCTCTCTGGGCTGCCAGGCAGCACAGTGAAGCACAAAGGTTTCACATCTGCTTCCACTGCCGAAGAGCCAGGAGGGGGAGCTGGCGCTTGGAAATCCTCACACACTCAGCTTTGCAGCTGAGCCACTGACATTGCTGTCTCTCCTCGATTTCATACCTAAAACACCGTTTGAAGCCAGCCTCTCAGGTGGTCTCTCTGGGCTGCCTGGAACAGAGTGACTGAAGCACGAACTTTTGACCTCTGCTCCTGCAGCTGAAGAGCCAGGAGGAAAAGCTGCTGCTGGGACTCTTCAGCACACAGTCAGCTTTGCAGCATTAGCACTTACATTGCAGTGTCTCCTCGATTTCATACCTGAAACCCCATTTGAATCTAACCACTCCGGCAGTCACTCTGGTCTGTCAGGTAGCACAGTGTGGGCAGCACAAACGTCTGAGCTCTGCTCCCACAGCCAAAGAGCCAGGAGTGAAAGCTGCTGCTGGGCATACTCAGCACACAGTCAGCTTTCCAGCAGTGTCACTATCATTGCAGTTCCTGCTCACATTCATACCTAAAAGTCCATTTGAATCCAACCTCTCCGGTGGTCTCTCTGGGCTGCCTGGAACAGAGTGACTGAAGCACGAACGTTTGACCTCTGCTCCTGCAGCCGAAGAGCCAGGAGGGAAAGCTGCTGCTGGGACTCTTCAGCACACAGTCAGCTTTGCAGCATTAGCACTTACATTGCAGTGTCTCCTCGATTTCATACCTGAAACCCCATTTGAATCTAACCACTCCGGCAGTCACTCTGGTCTGTCAGGTAGCACAGTGTGGGCAGCACAAACGTCTGAGCTCTGCTCCCACAGCCAAAGAGCTCCTGCAGCCGAAGAGCCAGGAGGGAAAGCTGCTGCTGGGACTCTTCAGCACACAGTCAGCTTTGCAGCATTAGCACTTACATTGCAGTGTCTCCTCGATTTCATACCTGAAACCCCATTTGAAAACCACTCCGGCAGTCACTCTGGTCTGTCAGGTAGCACAGTGTGGGCAGCACAAACGTCTGAGCTCTGCTCCCACAGCCAAAGAGCCAGGAGTGAAAACTGCTGCTGGGCATACTCAGCACACAGTCAGCTTTGCAGCATTAGAACTTACATTGCAGTGTCTCCTCAATTTCATACCTAAAAGTCCATTTGAATCCAACCTCTCCGGTGGTCTCTCTGGGCTGCCTGGAACAGAGTGACTGAAGGACGAACATTTATTTGACCTCTGCTCCTGCAGCCAAAGAGCCATTGTTAGGGTTAGGGTTAGGGTTAGGGTTAGGGTTAGGGTTAGGGTTAGGGTTAGGGTTAGGGTTAGGGTTAGAGCCAGGAGGGAAAGCTGCTGCTGGGACTCTTCAGCACACAGTCAGCTTTGCAGCATTAGCACTTACATTGCAGTGTCTCCTCTATTTCATACCTGAAACCCCATTTGAATCTAACCACTCCGGCAGTCACTCTGGTCTGTCAGGTAGCACAGTGTGGGCAGCACAAATGTCTGAGCTCTGCTCCCACAGCCAAAGAGCCAGGAGTGAAAGCTGCTGCTGGGCATACTCAGCACACAGTCAGCTTTGCAGCATTAGAACTTACATTGCAGTGTCTCCTCAATTTCATACCTAAAAGTCCATTTGAATCCAACCTCTCCGGTGGTCTCTCTGGGCTGCCTGGAACAGAGTGACTGAAGGACGAACATTTATTTGACCTCTGCTCCTGCAGCCGAAGAGCCAGGAGGGAAAGCTGCTGCTGGGACACTTCAGCACACAGTCAGCTTTCCACTAGTGTCACTATCATTGCAGTTCCTGCTCACATTCATACCTAAAAGTCCATTTGAATCCAACCTCTCCGGTGGTCTCTCTGGGCTGCCTGGAACAGTGACTGAAGGACGAACATTTATTTGACCTCTGCTCCTGCAGCCGAAGAGCCAGGAGGGAAAGCTGCTGCTGGGACACTTCAGCACACAGTCAGCTTTGCAGCATTAGCACTTACATTGCAGTGTCTCCTCGATTTCATACCGGAAACCCCATTTGAATCTAACCACTCCGGCAGTCACTCTGGTCTGAGCACAGTGTGTGCAGCACAAATGTCTGAGCTCTGCTCCCACAGCCAAAGAGCCAGGAGTGAAAGCTGCTGCTGGGCATACTCAGCACACAGTCAGCTTTCCAGCAGTGTCACTATCATTGCAGTTCCTGCTCACATTCATACCTAAAAGTCCATTTGAATCCAACCTCTCCGGGGGTCTCTTTGGGCTGCCTGGAACACAGTGACTGAAGCACGAACATTTATTTGACCTCTGCTCCTGCAGCCAAAGAGCCAGGAGGGAAAGCTGCTGCTGGGACTCTTCAGCACACAGTCAGCTTTGCAGCATTAGCACTTACATTGCAGTGTCTCCTCGATTTCATACCTGAAACCCCATTTGAATCTAACCACTCCGGCAGTCACTCTGGTCTGTCAGGTAGCACAGTGTGGGCAGCACAAACGTCTGAGCTCTGCTCCCACAGCCAAAGAGCCAGGAGTGAAAGCTGCTGCTGGGCATACTCAGCACACAGTCAGCTTTCCAGTAGTGTCACTATCATTGCAGTTCCTGCTCACATTCATACCTAAAAGTCCATTTGAATCCAACCTCTCCGGTGGTCTCTCTGGGCTGCCTGGAACAGAGTGACTGAAGCACGAACTATTTGACCTCTGCTCCTGCAGCCGAAGAGCCAGGAGGGAAAGCTGCTGCTGGGACTCTTCAGCACACAGTCAGCTTTGCAGCATTAGAACTTACATTGCAGTGTCTCCTCGATTTCATACCTGAAACCCCATTTGAATCTAACCACTCCGGCAGTCACTCTGGTCTGTCGGGTAGCACAGTGTGTGCAGCACAAATGTCTGAGCTCTGCTCCCACAGCCAAAGAGCCAGGAGTGAAAGCTGCTGCTGGGCATACTCAGCACACAGTCAGCTTTCCAGCAGTGTCACTATCATTGCAGTTCCTGCTCACATTCATACCTAAAAGTCCATTTGAATCCAACCTCTCCGGGGGTCTCTCTGGGCTGCCTGGAACAGAGTGACTGAAGAACTAACATTTGACCTCTGCTCCTGCAGCCGAAGAGCCAGGAGGGAAAGCTGCTGCTGGGACTCTTCAGCACACAGTCAGCTTTGCAGCATTAGCACTTACATTGCAGTGTCTCCTCGATTTCATACCTGAAACCCCATTTGAATCTAACCACTCCGGCAGTCACTCTGGTCTGTCAGGTAGCACAGTGTGGGCAGCACAAACGTCTGAGCTCTGCTCCCACAGCCAAAGAGCCAGGAGTGAAAACTGCTGCTGGGCATACTCAGCACACAGTCAGCTTTGCAGCATTAGAACTTACATTGCAGTGTCTCCTCAATTTCATACCTAAAAGTCCATTTGAATCCAACCTCTCCGGTGGTCTCTCTGGGCTGCCTGGAACAGAGTGACTGAAGGACGAACATTTATTTGACCTCTGCTCCTGCAGCCAAAGAACCAGGGTTAGGGTTAGGGTTAGGGTTAGGGTTAGCGTTAGGGTTAGGGTTAGGGTTAGGGTTAGGGTTAGGGTTAGGGTTAGAGCCAGGAGGGAAAGCTGCTGCTGGGACTCTTCAGCACACAGTCAGCTTTGCAGCATTAGCACTTACATTGCAGTGTCTCCTCGATTTCATACCTGAAACCCCATTTGAATCTAACCACTCCGGCAGTCACTCTGGTCTGTCAGGTAGCACAGTGTGGGCAGCACAAACGTCTGAGCTCTGCTCCCACAGCCAAAGAGCCAGGAGTGAAAGCTGCTGCTGGGCATACTCAGCACACAGTCAGCTTTGCAGCATTAGAACTTACATTGCAGTGTCTCCTCAATTTCATACCTAAAAGTCCATTTGAATCCAACCTCTCCGGTGGTCTCTCTGGGCTGCCTGGAACAGAGTGACTGAAGGACGAACATTTATTTGACCTCTGCTCCTGCAGCCAAAGAGCCAGGGTTAGGTTAGGGTTAGGGTTAGGGTTAGGGTTAGGGTTAGGGTTAGGGTTAGGGTTAGGGTTAGGGTTAGAGCCAGGAGGGAAAGCTGCTGCTGGGACTCTTCAGCACAAGGTCAGCTTTGCAGCATTAGCACTTACATTGCAGTGTCTCCTCTATTTCATACCTGAAACCCCATTTGAATCTAACCACTCCGGCAGTCACTCTGGTCTGTCAGGTAGCACAGTGTGGGCAGCACAAATGTCTGAGCTCTGCTCCCACAGCCAAAGAGCCAGGAGTGAAAGCTGCTGCTGGGCATACTCAGCACACAGTCAGCTTTCCAGCAGTGTCACTATCATTGCAGTTCCTGCTCACATTCATACCTAAAAGTCCATTTGAATCCAACCTCTCCGGTGGTCTCTCTGGGCTGCCTGGAACAGAGTGACTGAAG
Source organism: Neopsephotus bourkii (assembly GCF_033783945.1). NCBI lineage: Eukaryota > Metazoa > Chordata > Aves > Psittaciformes > Psittacidae > Neopsephotus > Neopsephotus bourkii. The sequence goes on from NW_026901063.1 coordinate 6,100, forward strand.
GACGAACATTTATTTGACCTCTGCTCCTGCAGCCGAAGAGCCAGGAGGGAAAGCTGCTGCTGGGACTCTTCAGCACACAGTCAGCTTTGCAGCATTAGCACTTACATTGCAGTGTCTCCTCGATTTCATACCTGAAACCCCATTTGAATCTAACCACTCCGGCAGTCACTCTGGTCTGTCAGGTAGCACAGTGTGGGCAGCACAAACGTCTGAGCTCTGCTCCCACAGCCAAAGAGCCAGGAGTGAAAGCTGCTGCTGGGCATACTCAGCACACAGTCAGCTTTCCAGTAGTGTCACTATCATTGCAGTTCCTGCTCACATTCATACCTAAAAGTCCATTTGAATCCAACCTCTCCGGGGGTCTCTCTGGGCTGCCTGGAACAGTGACTGAAGCACGCATATTTGACCTCTGCTCCTGCAGCCGAAGAGCCAGGAGGGAAAGCTGCTGCTGGGACTCTTCAGCACACAGTCAGCTTTGCAGCATTAGAACTTACATTGCAGTGTCTCCTCGATTTCATACCTGAAACCCCATTTGAATCTAACCACTCCGGCAGTCACTCTGGTCTGTCGGGTAGCACAGTGTGTGCAGCACAAATGTCTGAGCTCTGCTCCCACAGCCAAAGAGCCAGGAGTGAAAGCTGCTGCTGGGCATACTCAGCACACAGTCAGCTTTCCAGCAGTGTCACTATCATTGCAGTTCCTGCTCACATTCATACCTAAAAGTCCATTTGAATCCAACCTCTCCGGGGGTCTCTCTGGGCTGCCTGGAACACAGTGACTGAAGGACCAACATTTATTTGACCTCTGCTCCTGCAGCCGAAGAGCCAGGAGGGAAAGCTGCTGCTGGGACTCTTCAGCACACAGTCAGCTTTGCAGCATTAGCACTTACATTGCAGTGTCTCCTCGATTTCATACCTGAAACCCCATTTGAATCTAACCACTCCGGCAGTCACTCTGGTCTGTCAGGTAGCACAGTGTGGGCAGCACAAACGTCTGAGCTCTGCTCCCACAGCCAAAGAGCCAGGAGTGAAAGCTGCTGCTGGGCATACTCAGCACACAGTCAGCTTTCCAGCAGTGTCACTATCATTGCAGTTCCTGCTCACATTCATACCTAAAAGTCCATTTGAATCCAACCTCTCCGGTGGTCTCTCTGGGCTGCCTGGAACAGAGTGACTGAAGGACGAACATTTATTTGACCTCTGCTCCTGCAGCCGAAGAGCCAGGAGGGAAAGCTGCTGCTGGGACTCTTCAGCACACAGTCAGCTTTGCAGCATTAGCACTTACATTGCAGTGTCTCCTCTATTTCATACCTGAAACCCCATTTGAATCTAACCACTCCGGCAGTCACTCTGGTCTGTCAGGTAGCACAGTGTGGGCAGCACAAACGTCTGAGCTCTGCTCCCACAGCCAAAGAGCCAGGAGTGAAAGCTGCTGCTGGGCATACTCAGCACACAGTCAGCTTTCCAGCAGTGTCACTATCATTGCAGTTCCTGCTCACATTCATACCTAAAAGTCCATTTGAATCCAACCTCTCCGGTGGTCTCTCTGGGCTGCCTGGAACAGAGTGACTGAAGCACGAACATTTGACCTCTGCTCCTGCAGCCGAAGAGCCAGGAGGGAAAGCTGCTGCTGGGACTCTTCAGCACACAGTCAGCTTTGCAGCATTAGCACTTACATTGCAGTGTCTCCTCCATTTCATACCTGAAACCCCATTTGAATCTAACCACTCCGGCAGTCACTCTGGTCTGTCAGGTAGCACAGTGTGGGCAGCACAAACGTCTGAGCTCTGCTCCCACAGCCAAAGAGCCAGGAGTGAAAGCTGCTGCTGGGCATACTCAGCACACAGTCAGCTTTCCAGCAGTGTCACTATCATTGCAGTTCCTGCTCACATTCATACCTAAAAGTCCATTTGAATCCAACCTCTCCGGTGGTCTCTCTGGGCTGCCTGGAACAGAGTGACTGAAGGACGAACATTTATTTGACCTCTGCTCCTGCAGCCAAAGAGCCAGGGTTAGGGTTAGGGTTAGGGTTAGGGTTAGCGTTAGGGTTAGGGTTAGGGTTAGGGTTAGGGTTAGGGTTAGGGTTAGGGTTAGAGCCAGGAGGGAAAGCTGCTGCTGGGACTCTTCAGCACACAGTCAGCTTTGCAGCATTAGCACTTACATTGCAGTGTCTCCTCTATTTCATACCGGAAACCCCATTTGAATCTAACCACTCCGGCAGTCACTCTGGTCTGTCAGGTAGCACAGTGTGGGCAGCACAAATGTCTGAGCTCTGCTCCCACAGCCAAAGAGCCAGGAGTGAAAGCTGCTGCTGGGCATACTCAGCACACAGTCAGCTTTGCAGCATTAGAACTTACATTGCAGTGTCTCCTCAATTTCATACCTAAAAGTCCATTTGAATCCAACCTCTCCGGTGGTCTCTCTGGGCTGCCTGGAACAGAGTGACTGAAGGACGAACATTTATTTGACCTCTGCTCCTGCAGCCAAAGAGCCATTGTTAGGGTTAGGGTTAGGGTTAGGGTTAGCGTTAGGGTTAGGGTTAGGGTTAGGGTTAGGGTTAGGGTTAGAGCCAGGAGGGAAAGCTGCTGCTGGGACTCTTCAGCACACAGTCAGCTTTGCAGCATTAGCACTTACATTGCAGTGTCTCCTCAATTTCATACCTAAAAGTCCATTTGAATCCAACCTCTCCGGTGGTCTCTCTGGGCTGCCTGGAACAGAGTGACCAAAGGACCAACATTTATTTGACCTCTGCTCCTGCAGCCGAAGAGCCAGGAGGGAAAGCTGCTGCAGGGACTCTTCAGCACACAGTCAGCTTTGCAGCATTAGCACTTACATTGCAGTGTTTCCTCTATTTCATACCTGAAACCCCATTTGAATCTAACCACTCCGGCAGTCACTCTGGTCTGTCAGGTAGCACAGTGTGGGCAGCACAAACGTCTGAGCTCTGCTCCCACAGCCAAAGAGCCAGGAGTGAAAGCTGCTTCTGGCATACTCAGCACACAGTCAGCTTTCCAGTAGTGTCACTATCATTGCAGTTCCTGCTCACATTCATACCTAAAAGTCCATTTGAATCCAACCTCTCCGGTGGTCTATCTGGGCTGCCTGTAACAGTGACTGAAGGACGAACATTTATTTGACCTCTACTCCTGCAGCCGAAGAGCCAGGAGGGAAAGCTGCTGCTGGGACTCTTCAGCACACAGTCAGCTTTGCAGCATTAGCACTTACATTGCAGTGTCTCCTCGATTTCATACCTGAAACCCCATTTGAATCTAACCACTCCAGCAGTCACTCTGGCCTGTCGGGTAGCACAGTGTGTGCAGCAGAAATGTCTGAGCTCTGCTCCCACAGCCAAGGAGCCAGGAGTGAAAGCTGCTGCTGGGCATACTCAGCACACAGTCAGCTTTCCAGCAGTGTCACTATCATTGCAGTTCCTGCTCACATTCATACCTAAAAGTATATTTGAATACAACCTCTCCGGGGGTCTCTCTGGGCTGCCTGGAACACAGTGACTGAAGCACGAACATTTGACCTCTGCTCCTGCAGCCAAAGAGCCAGGAGGGAAAGCTGCTGCTGGGACTCTTCAGCACACAGTCAACTTTGCAGCATTAGCACTTACATTGCAGTGTCTCCTCGATTTCATACCTGAAACCCCATTTGAATCTAACCACTCCGGCAGTCACTCTGGTCTGTCAGGTAGCACAGTGTGGGCAGCACAAACTTCTGAGCTCTGCTCCCACAGGCAAAGAGCCAGGAGTGAAAGCTGCTTCCTGGCATACTCAGCACACAGTCAGCTTTCCAGTAGTGTCACTATCATTGCAGTTCCTGCTCACATTCATACCTAAAAGTCCATTTGAATCCAACCTCTCCGGGGGTCTCTTTCGGCTGCCTGGAACACAGTGACCGAAGGACCAACATTTATTTGACCTCTGCTCCTGCAGCCGAAGAGCCAGGAGGGAAAGCTGCTGCTGGGACTCTTCAGCACACAGTCAGCTTTGCATCATTAGCACTTACATTGCAGTGTCTCCTCGATTTCATACCTGAAACCCCATTTGAATCTAACCACTGCCGTGGTCACTCTGGCCTGCTAGGCAGCACTGTGACTGCAGCACCAATGCTTGCCCTGTGTTCCCACAGCCAAAAAGCCAGGAGTGAAAGCTTCTGCTGGGCATACTCAACACACAGTCAGCTTTCCAGTGGTGTCACCATCATTGCAGTTGCTCCTCACTTTCATTCCTAAAAGTCCACTTGAATCGCACCTCTCCGGAGATTGCTCTCAGCTGCCAAGCAGCAGAGTGAGTGACGCACAAACTTCTGAGCTCTACTCCTGCAGCCAAAGAGCCAGGAGTTAAAGCTGCTGCTGGGAAACTTCACAACACACTGACATTTTCAACGGTATCGTCATCATCATTGCAGTTGCTCCTCACGTTCATACCTAAATACCCATTTGAATCACCCTCTCCGGTGGTCTCTCTGGGCTGCCAGGCAGCACAGTGAAGCACAAAGGTTTCACATCTGCTTCCACTGCCGAAGAGCCAGGAGGGGGAGCTGGCGCTTGGAAATCCTCACACACTCAGCTTTGCAGCTGAGCCACTGACATTGCTGTCTCTCGTCGATTTCATACCTAAAACACCGTTTGAAGCCAGCCTCTCAGGTGGTCTCTCTGGGCTGCCTGGAACAGAGTGACTGAAGCACGAACTTTTGTCCTCTGCTCCTGCAGCTGAAGAGCCAGGAGGAAAAGCTGCTGCTGGGACTCTTCAGCACACAGTCAGCTTTGCAGCGTTAGCACTTACATTGCAGTGTCTCCTGGATTTCATACCTGAAACCCCATTTGAATCTAACCACTCCGGCAGTCACTCTGGTCTGTCAGGTAGCACAGTGTGTGCAGCACAAACGTTTGAGCTCTGCTCCCACAGCCAAAGAGCCAGGAGTGAAAGCTGCTGCTGGGCATACTCAGCACACAGTCATCTTTCCAGCAGTGTCACTATCATTGCAGTTCCTGCTCACATTCATACCTAAAAGTCCATTTGAATCCAACCTCTCCGGTGGTCTATCTGGGCTGCCTGTAACAGAGTGACTGAAGGACGAACATTTATTTGACCTCTACTCCTGCAGCCGAAGAGCCAGGAGGGAAAGCTGCTGCTGGGACTCTTCAGCACACAGTCAGCTTTGCAGCATTAGCACTTACATTGCAGTGTCTCCTCGATTTCATACCTGAAACCCCATTTGAATCTAACCACTCCGGCAGTCACTCTGGTCTGTCGGGTAGCACAGTGTGGGCAGCACAAATGTATGAGCTCTGCTCCCACAGCCAAAGAGCCAGGAGTGAAAGCTGCTTCCTGGCATACTCAGCACACAGTCAGCTTTCCAGTAGTGTCACTATCATTGCAGTTCCTGCTCACATTCATACCTAAAAGTCCATTTGAATCCAACCTCTCCGGGGGTCCCTTTCGGCTGCCTGGAACACGGTGACCGAAGGACCAACATTTATTTGACCTCTTCTCCTGCAGCCGAAGAGCCAGGAGGGAAAGCTGCTGCAGGGCATACTCAGCACACAGTCAGCTTTGCATCATTAGCACTTACATTGCAGTGTCTCCTCGATTTCATACCTGAAACCCCATTTGAATCTAACCACTGCCGTGGTCACTCTGGCCTGCTAGGCAGCACTGTGACTGCAGCACCAATGTTTGCCCTGTGTTCCCACAGCCAAAAAGCCAGGAGTGAAAGCTGCTGCTGGGCATACTCAGCACACAGTCAGCTTTCCAGCAGTGTCACTATCATTGCAGTTCCTGCTCACATTCATACCTAAAAGTCCATTTGAACCCAACCTCTCCGGTGGTCTCTCTGGGCTGCCCGGAACAGAGTGACTGAAGCACGAACATTTGACCTCTGCTCCTGCAGCCGAAGAGCCAGGGAGGGAAGGCTCCTCTGGGACTCTTCAGCACACAGTCAGCTTTGCAGCATTAGAACTTACATTGCAGTGTCTCCTCGATTTCATACCTGAAACCCCATTTGAATCTAACCACTCTGGCAGTCACTCTGGTCTGTCAGGTAGCACAGTGTGGGCATCACAAACGTCTGAGCTCTGCTCCCACAGCCAAAGAGCCAGGAGTGAAAGCTGCTTCCTGGCATACTCAGCACACAGTCAGCTTTCCAGTAGTGTCACTATCATTGCAGTTCCTGCTCACATTCATACCTAAAAGTCCATTTGAATCCAACCTCTCCGGTGGTCTATCTGGGCTGCCTGTAACAGAGTGACTGAAGGACGAACATTTATTTGACCTCTACTCCTGCAGCCGAAGAGCCAGGAGGGAAAGCTGCTGCTGGGACTCTTCAGCACACAGTCAGCTTTGCAGCATTAGCACTTACATTGCAGTGTCTCCTCGATTTCATACCTGAAACCCCATTTGAATCTAACCACTCTAGCAGTCACTCTGGCCTGTCGGGTAGCACAGTGTGTGCAGCACAAATGTCTGAGCTCTGCTCCCACAGCCAAGGAGCCAGGAGTGAAAGCTGCTGCTGGGCATACTCAGCACACAGTCAGCTTTCCAGCAGTGTCACTATCATTGCAGTTCCTGCTCACATTCATACCTAAAAGTATATTTGAATACAACCTCTCCGGGGGTCTCTCTGGGCTGCCTGGAACACAGTGACTGAAGCACGAACATTTGACCTCTGCTCCTGCAGCCAAAGAGCCAGGAGGGAAAGCTGCTGCTGGGACTCTTCAGCACACAGTCAACTTTGCAGCATTAGCACTTACATTGCAGTGTCTCCTCGATTTCATACCTGAAACCCCATTTGAATCTAACCACTCCGGCAGTCACTCTGGTCTGTCAGGTAGCACAGTGTGGGCAGCACAAACGTCTGAGCTCTGCTCCCACAGCCAAAGAGCCAGGAGTGAAAGCTGTTTCCTGGCATACTCAGCACACAGTCAGCTTTCCAGTAGTGTCACTATCATTGCAGTTCCTGCTCACATTCATACCTAAAAGTCCATTTGAATCCAACCTCTCCGGGGGTCCCTTTCGGCTGCCTGGAACACAGTGACCGAAGGACCAACATTTATTTGACCTCTGCTCCTGCAGCCGAAGAGCCAGGAGGAAAGCTGCTGCTGGGCATACTCAGCACACAGTCAGCTTTGCATCATTAGCACTTACATTGCAGTGTCTCCTCGATTTCATACCTGAAACCCCATTTGAATCTAACCACTCCGGCAGTCACTCTGGTCTGTCAGGTAGCACAGTGTGGGCAGCACAAACGTCTGAGCTCTGCTCCCACAGCCAAAGAGCCAGGAGTGAAAGCTGCTTCCTGGCATACTCAGCACACAGTCAGCTTCCCAGTGGTGTCACCATCATTGCAGTTGCTCCTCACTTTCATTCCTAAAAGTCCACTTGAATCCCACCTCTCCGGAGATTGCTCTCAGCTGCCAAGCAGCAGAGTGAGTGACGCACAAACTTCTGAGCTCTACTCCTGCAGCCAAAGAGCCAGGAGTTAAAGCTGCTGCTGGGAAACTTCACAACACACTGACATTTTCAACGGTGTCGTCATCATCATTGCAGTTGCTCCTCACTATCATACCTAAATATCCATTTGAATCACCCTCTCCGGTGGTCTCTCTGGGCTGCCAGGCAGCACAGTGAAGCACAAAGGTTTCACATCTGCTTCCACTGCCGAAGAGCCAGGAGGGGGAGCTGGCGCTTGGAAATACTCACACACTCAGCTTTGCAGCTGTGCCACTGACATTGCTGTCTCTCCTCGATTTCATACTTAAAACACCGTTTGAAGCCAGCCTCTCCGGTGGTCTCTCTGGGCTGCCTGGAACAGAGTGACTGAAGCACGAACATTTGTCCTCTGCTCCTGCAGCCGAAGACCCAGGAGGGAAAGCTGCTGCTGGGCATGCTCAGCACACAGTCAGCTTTGCATCATTAGAACTTACATTGCAGTGTCTCCTCAATATCATTCCTGAAACCCCATTTGAATCTAACCACTGCGGCAGTCACTCTGGTCTGTCAGGTAGCACAGTGTGGGCAGCACAAACGTTTGAGCTCTGCTCCCACAGCCAAAGAGCCAGGAGTGAAAGCTGCTGCTGGGCATACTCAGCACACAGTCAGCTTTCCAGCAGTGTCACTATCATTGCAGTTCCTGCTCACATTCATACCTAAAAGTCCATTTGAACCCAACCTCTCCGGTGGTCTCTCTGGGCTGCCCGGAACAGAGTGACTGAAGCACGAACATTTGACCTCTGCTCCTGCAGCCGAAGAGCCAGGAGGGAAAGCTGCTGCTGGGACTCTTCAGCACACAGTCAGCTTTGCAGCATTAGAACTTACATTGCAGTGTCTCCTCGATTTCATACCTGAAACCCCATTTGAATCTAACCACTCCGGCAGTCACTCTGGTCTGTCAGGTAGCACAGTGTGGGCAGCACAAACGTCTGAGCTCTGCTCCCACAGCCAAAGAGCCAGGAGTGAAAACTGCTGCTGGGCATACTCAGCGCACAGTCAGCTTTCCATCAGTGTCACTATCATTGCAGTTCCTGCTCACATTCATACCTAAAAGTCCATTTGAATCCAACCACTCCAGGGGTCTCTCTGGGCTGCCTGGAACACAGTGACCGAAGGACGAACATTTATTTGACCTCTGCTCCTGCAGCCAAAGAGCCAGGGTTAGGGTTAGGGTTAGGTTTAGGTTTAGGGTTAGCGTTAGGGTTAGGGTTAGGGTTAGGGTTAGGGTTAGGGTTAGGGTTAGGGTTAGGGTTAGAGCCAGAAGGGAAAGCTGCTGCTGGGACTCTTCAGCACACAGTCAACTTTGCAGCATTAGCACTTACATTGCAGTGTCTCCTCGATTTCATACCTGAAACCCCATTTGAATCTAACCACTCCAGCAGTCACTCTGGCCTGTCGTGTAGCACAGTGTGTGCAGCACAAATGTCTGAGCTCTGCTCCCACAGCCAAGGAGCCAGGAGTGAAAGCTGGTGCTGGGCATACTCAGCACACAGTCAGCTTTCCAGCAGTGTCACTATCATTGCAGTTCCTGCTCACATTCATACCTAAAAGTATATTTGAATCCAACCTCTCCGGGTGTCTCTCTGGGCTGCCTGGAACACAGTGACCGAAGGACCAACATTTATTTGACCTCTGCTCCTGCAGCCGAAGAGCCAGGAGGGAAAGCTGCTGCAGGGCATACTCAGCACACAGTCAGCTTTGCAGCATTAGCACTTACATTGCAGTGTCTCCTCTATTTCATACCGGAAACCCCATTTGAATCTAACCACTCCGGCAGTCACTCTGGCCTGCTAGGCAGCACTGTGACTGCAGCAACAATGCTTGCCCTGTGTTCCCACAGCCAAAAAGCCAGGAGTGAAAGCTGCTGCTGGGCATACTCAACACACAGTCAGCTTTCCAGTGGTGTCACCATCATTGCAGTTGCTCCTCACTTTCATTCCTAAAAGTCCACTTGAATCGCACCTCTCCGGAGATTGCTCTCAGCTGCCAAGCAGCAGAGTGAGTGACGCACAAACTTCTGAGCTCTACTAATGCAGCCAAAGAGCCAGGAGTTAAAGCTGCTGCTGGGAAACTTCACAACACACTGACATTTTGGACAGTTGTCGTCAGTGACACCATTGCAGTTGCTCCTCACTTTCATACCTAAATGTCCATTTGAATCACCCTCTCCGGTGGTCTCTTTGGGCTGCTAGGCAGCACAGTGAAGCACAAAGGTTTTCACATCTGCTTCCACTGCCGAAGAGCCAGGAGGGGGAGCTGGCGCTTGGAAATCCTCACACACTCAGCTTTGCAGCTGAGCCACTGACATTGCTGTCTCTCGTCGATTTCATACCTAAAACACCGTTTGAAGCCAGCCTCTCAGGTGGTCTCTCTGGGCTGCCTGGAACAGAGTGACTGAAGCACGAACGTTTGACCTCTGCTCCTGCAGCCGAAGAGCCAGGAGGGAAAGCTGCTGCTGGGACTCTTCAGCACACAGTCAGCTTTGCAGCATTAGAACTTACATTGCAGTGTCTCCTCGATTTCATACCTGAAACCCCATTTGAATCTAACCACTCCGGCAGTCACTCTGGTCTGTCAGGTAGCACAGTGTGTGCAGCACAAATGTCTGAGCTCTGCTCCCACAGCCAAAGAGCCAGGAGTTAAAGCTGCTGCTGGGCATACTCAGCACACAGTCAGCTATCCAGCAGTGTCACTATCATTGCAGTTCCTGCTCACATTCATACCTTGTAATTAAACATAGTGTTCCAACATGCTGGGTCTCTGCGGCTGCCTGGCCTCCCGTGACTGAAGCACGAACATTTGACCTCTGCTCCTGCAGCCGAAGAGCCAGGAGGGAAAGCTGCTGCTGGGACTCTTCAGCACACAGTCAACTTTGCAGCATTAGCACTTACATTGCAGTGTCTCCTCGATTTCATACCTGAAACCCCATTTGAATCTAACCACTCCGGCAGTCACTCTGGTCTGTCATGTAGCACAGTGTGGGCAGCACAAACGTCTGAGCTCTGCTCCCACAGGCAAAGAGCCAGGAGTGAAAGCTGCTTCCTGGCATACTCAGCACACAGTCAGCTTTCCAGTACTGTCACTATCATTGCAGTTCCTGCTCACATTCATACCTAAAAGTCCATTTGAATCCAACCTCTCCGGGGGTCTCTCTGGGCTGCCTGGAACACAGTGACCGAAGGACCAACATTTATTTGACCTCTGCTCCTGCAGCCGAAGAGCCAGGAGGAAAGCTGCTGCAGGGCATACTCAGCACACAGTCAGCTTTGCAGCATTAGCACTTACATTGCAGTGTCTCCTCTATTTCATACCGGAAACCCCATTTGAATCTAACCACTCCGGCAGTCACTCTGGCCTGCTAGGCAGCACTGTGACTGCAGCACCAATGTTTGCCCTGTGTTCCCACAGCCAAAAAGCCAGGAGTGAAAGCTGCTGCTGGGCATACTCAACACACAGTCAGCTTTCCAGTGGTGTCACCATCATTGCAGTTGCTCCTCACTTTCATTCCTAAAAGTCCACTTGAATCGCACCTCTCTGGAGATTGCTCTCAGCTGCCAAGCAGCAGAGTGAGTAACGCACAAACTTCTGAGCTCTACTGCTGCAGCCAAAGAGCCAGGAGTTAAAGCTGCTGCTGGGAAACTTCACAACACACTGACATTTTCAACGGTGTCGTCATCATCATTGCAGTTGCTCCTCACTTTCATACCTAAATATCCATTTGAATCACCCTCTCCGGTGGTCTCTCTGGGCTGCCAGGCAGCACAGTGAAGTACAAAGGTTTCACATCTGCTTCCACTGCCGAAGAGCCAGGAGGGGGAGCTGGCGCTTGGAAATCCTCACACACTCAGCTTTGCAGCTGAGCCACTGACATTGCTGTCTCTCGTCGATTTCATACCTAAAACACCGTTTGAAGCCAGCCTCTCAGGTGGTCGCTCTGGGCTGCCTGGAAGAGTGACTGAAGCACGAACGTTTGACCTCTGCTCCTGCAGCCGAAGAGCCAGGAGGAAAAGCTGCTGCTGGGACTCTTCAGCACACAGTCAGCTTTGCAGCATTAGCACTTACATTGCAGTGTCTCCTGGATTTCATACCTGAAACCCCATTTGAATCTAACCACTCTGGCAGTCACTCTGGTCTGTCAGGCAGCACAGTGTGGGCAGCACAAACGTTTGAGCTCTGCTCCCACAGCCAAAGAGCCAGGAGTGAAAGCTGCTGCTGGGCATACTCAGCACACAGTCATCTTTCCAGCAGTGTCACTATCATTGCAGTTCCTGCTCACATTCATACCTAAAAGTCCATTTGAATCCAACCTCTCCGGTGGTCTCTCTGGGCTGCCTGGAACAGAGTGACTGAAGCACGAACATTTGACCTCTGCTCCTGCAGCCGAAGAGCCAGGAGGAAAAGCTGCTGCTGGGACTCTTCAGCACACAGTCAGCTTTGCAGCATTAGAACTTATATTGCAGTGTCTCCTCAATTTCATACCTGAATCCCCATTTGAATCTAACCACTACGGCAGTCACTCTAGTCTGTCAGGCAGCACAGTGTGGGCAGCACAAAGGTCTGAGCTCTAGTCCCACAGCCAAAGAGCCAGGAGTGAAAGCTGCTGTTGGGCATACTCAGCACACAGTCAGCTTTCCAGCAGTGTCACTATCATTGCAGTTCCTGCTCACATTCATACCTAAAAGTCCATTTGAATCCAACCTCTCCGGTGGTCTCTCTGGGCTGCCTGGAACAGAGTGACTGAAGGACGAACATTTATTTGACCTCTGCTCCTGCAGCCAAAGAGCCATTGTTAGGGTTAGGGTTAGGGTTAGGGTTAGCGTTAGGGTTAGGGTTAGGGTTAGGGTTAGGGTTAGGGTTAGGGTTAGGGTTAGGGTTAGGGTTAGAGCCAGGAGGGAAAGCTGCTGCTGGGACTCTTCAGCACACAGTCAGCTTTGCAGCATTAGCACTTACATTGCAGTGTCTCCTCGATTTCATACCGGAAACCCCATTTGAATCTAACCACTCTGGCAGTCACTCTGGTCTGTCAGGTAGCACAGTGTGTGCAGCACAAATGTCTGAGCTCTGCTCCCACAGCCAAAGAGCCAGGAGTGAAAGCTGCTGCTGGGCATACTCAGCACACAGTCAGCTTTGCAGCATTAGAACTTACATTGCAGTGTCTCCTCAATTTCATACCTAAAAGTCCATTTGAATCCAACCTCTCCGGTGGTCTCTCTGGGCTGCCTGGAACAGAGTGACTGAAGCACGAACATTTATTTGACCTCTGCTCCTGCAGCCGAAGAGCCAGGAGGGAAAGCTGCTGCTGGGACACTTCAGCACACAGTCAGCTTTGCAGCATTAGCACTTACATTGCAGTGTCTCCTCGATTTCATACCGGAAACCCCATTTGAATCTAACCACTCCGGCAGTCACTCTTCTCTGTCAGGTAGCACAGTGTGGGCATCACAAACGTCTGAGCTCTGCTCCCACAGCCAAAGAGCCAGGAGTGAAAGCTGCTTCCTGGCATACTCAGCACACAGTCAGCTTTCCAGTAGTGTCACTATCATTGCAGTTCCTGCTCACATTCATACCTAAAAGTCCATTTGAATCCAACCTCTCCGGTGGTCTATCTGGGCTGCCTGTAACAGAGTGACTGAAGGACGAACATTTATTTCACCTCTACTCCTGCAGCCGAAGAGCCAGGAGGGAAAGCTGCTGCTGGGACTCTTCAGCACACAGTCAGCTTTGCAGCATTAGCACTTACATTGCAGTGTCTCCTCTATTTCATACCGGAAACCCCATTTGAATCTAACCACTCCGGCAGTCACTCTGGTCTGTCGGGTAGCACAGTGTGGGCAGCACAAACGTCTGAGCTCTGCTCCCACAGGCAAAGAGCCAGGAGTGAAAGCTGTTTCCTGGCATACTCAGCACACAGTCAGCTTTCCAGTAGTGTCACTATCATTGCAGTTCCTGCTCACATTCATACCTAAAAGTCCATTTGAATCCAACCTCTCCGGGGGTCCCTTTCGGCTGCCTGGAACACAGTGACCGAAGGACCAACATTTATTTGACCTCTTCTCCTGCAGCCGAAGAGCCAGGAGGGAAAGCTGCTGCAGGGCATACTCAGCACACAGTCAGCTTTGCATCATTAGCACTTACATTGCAGTGTCTCCTCGATTTCATACCTGAAACCCCATTTGAATCTAACCACTGCCGTGGTCACTCTGGCCTGCTAGGCAGCACTGTGACTGCAGCACCAATGTTTGCCCTGTGTTCCCACAGCCAAAGAGCCAGGAGTGAAAGCTGCTGCTGGGCATACTCAACACACAGTCAGCTTTCCAGTGGTGTCACCATCATTGCAATTGCTCCTCACTTTGATTCCTAAAAGTCCACTGGAATCGCACCTCTCCAGAGCTTGCTCTCAGCTGCCAAGCAGCAGAGTGAGTGACGCACAAACGTCTGAGCTCTACTCCTGCAGCCAAAGAGCCAGGAGTTAAAGCTGGTGTTGGGAACCTTCAGAACACACTGGCATTTTCAACGGTGTCATCATCATCATTGCAGTTGCTCCTCACTTTCATACCTAAATGTCCATTTGAATCACCCTCTCCGGTGGTCTCTCTGGGCTGCCAGGCAGCACAGTGAAGCACAAAGGTTTCACATCTGCTTCCACTGCCGAAGAGCCAGGAGGGGGAGCTGGCGCTTGGAAATCCTCACACACTCAGCTTTGCAGCTGAGCCACTGACATTGCTGTCTCTCGTCGATTTCATACCTAAAACACCGTTTGAAGCCAGCCTCTCAGCTGGTCTCTCTGGGCTGCCTGGAACAGAGTGACTGAAGCACGAACTTTTGTCCTCTGCTCCTGCAGCTGAAGAGCCAGGAGGAAAAGCTGCTGCTGGGACTCTTCAGCACACAGTCAGCTTTGCAGCATTAGAACTTACATTGCAGTGTCTCCTGGATTTCATACCTGAAACCCCATTTGAATCTAACCACTCCGGCAGTCACTCTGGTCTGTCAGGTAGCACAGTGTGGGCAGCACAAATGTCTGAGCTCTGCTCCCACAGCCAAAGAGCCAGGAGTGAAAGCTGCTGCCTGGCATACTCAGCACACAGTCAGCTTTCCCGCAGTGTGACTATCATTGCAGTTCCTGCTCACATTCATACCTAAAAGTCAATTTGAATCCAACCTCTGCGGTGGTCTCTCTGGGCTGCCTGGAACAGAGTGACTGAAGCACGAACGTTTGACCTCTGCTCCTGCAGCCGAAGAGCCAGGAGGAAAAGCTGCTGCTGGGACTCTTCAGCACACAGTCAGCTTTGCAGCATTAGCACTTACATTGCAGTGTCTCCTCGATTTCACACCTGAAACCCCATTTGAATGTAACCACTCCGGCAGTCACTCTGGTCTGTCAGGCAGCACAGTGTGGGCAGCACAAACGTTTGAGCTCTTCTCCCACAGCCAAAGAGCCAGGAGTGAAAACTGCTGCTGGGCATACTCAGCACACAGTCAGCTTTCCAGCAGTGTCACTATCATTGCAGTTCCTGCTCACATTCGTACCTAAAAGTCCATTTGAATCCAACCACTCCAAGGGTCTCTCTGGGCTGCCTGGAACACAGTGACCGAAGGACCAACATTTAATTGACCTCTGCTCCTGCTCCTTCTTTTCCCATTGTTAGGGTTAGGGTTAGGGTTAGGGTTAGCATTAGGGTTAGGGTTAGGGTTAGGGTTAGGGTTAGGGTTAGGGTTAGGGTTAGGGTTAGGGTTAGAGCCAGAAGGGAAAGCTGCTGCTGGGACTCTTCAGCACACAGTCAGCTTTGCAGCATTAGCACTTACATTGCAGTGTCTCCTCTATTTCATACCGGAAACCCCATTTGAATCTAACCACTCTGGCAGTCACTCTGGTCTGTCAGGTAGCACAGTGTGGGCCACACAAACGTCTGAGCTCTGCTCCCACAGCCAAAGAGCCAGGAGTGAAAGCTGCTGCTGGGCATACTCAGCACACAGTCAGCTTTGCAGCATTAGAACTTACATTGCAGTGTCTCCTCAATTTCATACCTAAAAGTCCATTTGAATCCAACCTCTCCGGGGGTCACTCTGGGCTGCCTGGAACAGTGACTGAAGGACGAACATTTATTTGACCTCTGCTCCTGCAGCCGAAGAGCCAGGAGGGAAAGCTGCTGCTGGGACTCTTCAGCACACAGTCAGCTTTGCAGCATTAGCACTTACATTGCAGTGTCTCCTCTATTTCATACCGGAAACCCCATTTGAATCTAACCACTCCGGCAGTCACTCTGGTCTGTCGGGTAGCACAGTGTGGGCAGCACAAACTTCTGAGCTCTGCTCCCACAGGCAAAGAGCCAGGAGTGAAAGCTGTTTCCTGGCATACTCAGCACACAGTCAGCTTTCCAGTAGTGTCACTATCATTGCAGTTCCTGCTCACATTCATACCTAAAAGTCCATTTGAATCCAACCTCTCCGGGGGTCTTTCTCGGCTGCCTGGAACACAGTGACCGAAGGACCAACATTTATTTGACCTCTGCTCCTGCAGCCGAAAGCCAGAGGAAAGCTTGCTGCTGGGACTCTTCAGCACACAGTCAGCTTTGCATCATTAGCACTTACATTGCAGTGTCTCCTCGATTTCATACCTGAAACCCCATTTGAATCTAACCACTGCCGTGGTCACTCTGGCCTGCTAGGCAGCACTGTGACTGCAGCACCAATGTTTGCCCTGTGTTCCCACAGCCAAAGAGCCAGGAGTGAAAGCTGCTGCTGGGCATACTCAACACACAGTCAGCTTTCCAGTGGTGTCACCATCATTGCAGTTGCTCCTCACTTTCATTCCTAAAAGTCCACTGGAATCGCACCTCTCCGGAGCTTGCTCTCAGCTGCCAAGCAGCAGAGTGAGTGACGCACAAACGTCTGAGCTCTACTCCTGCAGCCAAAGAGCCAGGAGTTAAAGCTGGTGTTGGGAACCTTCAGAACACACTGGCATTTTCAACGGTGTCATCATCATCATTGCAGTTGCTCCTCACTTTCATACCTAAATGTCCATTTGAATCACCCTCTCCGGTGGTCTCTCTGGGCTGCCAGGCAGCACAGTGAAGCACAAAGGTTTCACATCTGCTTCCACTGCCGAAGAGCCAGGAGGGGGAGCTGGCGCTTGGAAATCCTCACACACTCAGCTTTGCAGCTGAGCCACTCACATTGCTGTCTGTCGTCGATTTCATACCTAAAACACCGTTTGAAGCCAGCCTCTCAGGTGGTCTCTCTGGGCTGCCTGGAACAGAGTGACTGAAGCACGAACGTTTGACCTCTGCTCCTGCAGCCGAAGAGCCAGGAGGAAAAGCTGCTGCTGGGACTCTTCAGCACACAGTCAGCTTTGCAGCATTAGAACGTACATTGCATTGTCTCCTCGATTTCATACCTGAAACCCCATTTGAATCCAACCACTCCGGCAGTCACTCTGTTCTGTCAGGCACTACAGTGAGGGCACAGCACGAACGTCTGAGCTCTGCTCCCACAGACAAAGAGCCAGGAATGAAAGCTGCTGCTGGGCACACTCAGCACACAGTCAGCTCTCCAGCGGTCTCACCATCATTGCAGTTGCTCCTCACTATCAGAACTAAAAGTCCACTTGAATCGTACCTCTCAGGAGCTTGCTTTCTCCTGCCTAGCAGCAGAGTGAGTGAAGCACGAACGTCTGAGCTCTGCTCCCACAGCAGAAGAGCCAGGAGGGAAAGCTGGTGCTGGGCATACTAAGCACATAGCATTGCAGCGTTAGCACATACATTGCAATCTGTCCTCGATTTCATACCTAAAACCCATTTGAATCCAACCACTCCGGCAGTCACTCTGTTCTGTCAGGCACTACAGTGAGGGCACAGCACGAACGTCTGAGCTCTGCTCCCACAGACAAAGAGCCAGGAATGAAAGCTGCTGCTGGGCACACTCAGCACACAGTCAGCTCTCCAGCGGTCTCACCATCATTGCAGTTGCTCCTCACTTTCAGAACTAAAAGTCCACTTGAATCGTACCTCTCAGGAGCTTGCTTTCTCCTGCCTAGCAGCAGAGTGAGTGAAGCACGAACGTCTGAGCTCTGCTCCCACAGCCAAAGAGCCAGGAGTGAAAGCTGCTGCTGGGCATACTCAGCACATAGCATTGCAGTGTTTGCACATACATTGCAATCTGTCCTCGATATCATACCTAAAAACCCATTTGAATCCAACCACTCCGGCAGTCACTCTGTTCTGTCAGGCACTACAGTGAGTGCACAGCACAAACGTCTGTGCTCTGCTCCCACTGCCAAAGACCCAGGAGTTACTTCTGCTGCTGGGAATCTTCACCACACAGTGAGCTTTTCAACGGTGTCACCATCATTGCAGTTGCTCCTCACTTTCATTCCTAAAAGTCCACTTGAATCACACCTCTCCGGAGCTTGCTCTCTGCTGCCAAGCAGCAGAGTGAGTGAAGCACGAACGTCTGAGCTCTGCTCCCACAGCCAAAGAGCCAGGAGTGAAAGCCGCTGCTGGGCATACTCAGCACATAGCATTGCAGTGTTAGCACATACATTGCAATCTGTCCTCGATTTCATACCAAAAACCCCATTGAATCCAACCACTCCCGTGGTCACTCTGTTCTGTCAGGCACTACAGTGAGGGCACAGCACGAACGTCTGAGCACTGCTCCCACTGCCAAAGACCCAGGAGTTAATTCTGCTGCTGGGAATCTTCACCACACAGTGAGCTTTTCAACGGTGTCACCATCATTGCAGTTGCTCCTCACTTTCATTCCTAAAAGTCCACTTGAATCGTACCTCTTAGGAGCTTGCTCTCTCCTGCCAAGCAGCAGAGTGAGTGAAGCACGAACGTCTGAGCTCTGCTCCCACAGCAGAAGAGCCAGGAGGGAAAGCTGGTGCTGGGCATACTAAGCACATAGCATTGCAGCGTTAGCACATACATTGCAATCTGTCCTCGATTTCATACCTAAAAGACCATTTGAATCCAACCACTCCCGTGGTCACTCTGTTCTGTCAGGCACTACAGTGACGGCACAGCACGAACGTTTGCCCTCTGCTCCCACAGCCAAAGAGCCAGGAGTTAAAGCTGCTGCTGGGAATCTTCACAACACACTGAGATTTTCAGCGGTGTCGTCATCATCATTGCAGTTGCTCCTCACTTTCATACATAAAAGTCCATTTGAATCTAACCTCTAAGGTGGTCTCTCTGTTCTGTCAGGCAGCACAGCGAAGCACGAAGTTTTCACGTCTGCTTTCACAGCCGAAGAGCCAGGAGGGGGAGCTGGCGCTGGAAATCTTCACACATTCAGCTTTGCAGCTGAGCCACTCACATTGCTGTCTCTCCTCCATTTCATACCTAAAACCCCGTTTGAAGCCAAGCTCTCCGGGGGTCTCTCTGGGCTGCCTGGAACAGAGTGACTGAAGCACGAACGTTTGTCCTCTGCTCCTGCAGCCGAAGAGCCAGGAGGGAAAGCCGCTGCTGGGACTCTTCAGCACACAGTCAGCTTTGCAGCTTTAGCACTTACATTGCAGTGTCCCCTCGATTTCATACCTAAAACCCCATTTGAACCTACCCACTGCCGTGGCCACTTTGCCTGCCAGGCAGCACTGTGACTGCATCATGAATGTTTACCCTGTGTTCCCACAGCCAAAGAGCCAGGACTGAAAGCTGCTGCTGGGCATACTCAGCACACAGTCAGCTTTCCAGCGGTCTCAT
Source organism: Neopsephotus bourkii (assembly GCF_033783945.1). NCBI lineage: Eukaryota > Metazoa > Chordata > Aves > Psittaciformes > Psittacidae > Neopsephotus > Neopsephotus bourkii. The sequence goes on from NW_026901063.1 coordinate 25,297, forward strand.
CATTGCAGTTGCTCCTCACTTTTATTCCTAAAAGTCCACTTGAATCACATCTCTCCGGAGCTTGCTCTCCGCTGCCAAGCAGCAGAGTGAGTGAAGCACGAAGGTTTCAGCTCTGCTGCCACAGCCGAAGAGCCAGGAGGGAAAGCTGGTGCTGGGCATACTAAACACATAGCATTGCAGTGTTAGCACATACATTGCAATCTGTCCTCGATTTCATACCTAAACCCCATTTGAATCCAACCACTCCGGCAGTCACTCTGTTCTGTCAGGCAGCACAGTGTGGGCAGCAGAAACGTCTGAGCTCTGCTCCCACTGCAAAAGAGCCAGGAGTTAATTCTGCTGCTGGGAATCTTCACCACACAGTGAGCTTTTCAACGGTGTCACCATCATTGCAGTTGCTCCTCACTTTCATTCCTAAAAGTCCACTTGAATCGCACCACTCAGGAGCTTGCTCTCTGCTGCCAAGCAGCAGAGTGAGTGAAGCACGAACGTCTGAGCTCTGCTCCCACAGCCAAAGAGCCAGGAGTGAAAGCCGCTGCTGGGCATACTCAGCACATAGCATTGCAGTGTTTGCACATACATTGCAATCTGTCCTCGATATCATACCTAAAACCCCATTTGAATCCAACCACTCCGGCAGTCACTCTGTTCTGTCAGGCACTACAGTGAGGGCACAGCACAAACGTCTGTGCTCTGCTCCCACTGCCAAAGACCCAGGAGTTACTTCTGCTGCTGGGAATCTTCACCACACAGTGAGCTTTTCAACGGTGTCACCATCATTGCAGTTGCTCCTCACTTTCATTCCTAAAAGTCCACTTGAATCACACCTCTCCGGAGCTTGCTCTCTGCTGCCCAGCAGCAGAGTGAAGCACGAACGTCTGAGCTCTGCTCCCACAGCAGAAGAGCCAGGAGGGAGAGCTTGGTGCTTGGAGTCTTCTGCACATAGCATTGCAGCGTTAGCACATACATTGCAATCCGTCCTCGATTTCATACCTAAAACCCATTTGAATCCAACCACTCCGGCAGTCACTCTGTTCTGTCAGGCACTACAGTGAGGGCACAGCACGAACGTCTCAGCTCTGCTCCCACAGACAAAGAGCCAGGAATGAAAGCTGCTGCTGGGCACACTCAGCACACAGTCAGCTCTCCAGCGGTCTCACCATCATTGCAGTTGCTCCTCACTTTCAGAACTAAAAGTCCACTTGAATCGTACCTCTCAGGAGCTTGCTTTCTCCTGCCTAGCAGCAGAGTGAGTGAAGCACGAACGTCTGAGCTCTGCTCCCACAGCAGAAGAGCCAGGAGGGAAAGCTGGTGCTGGGCATACTAAACACATAGCATTGCAGCGTTAGCACATACATTGCAATCTGTCCTCGATTTCATACCTAAAACCCATTTGAATCCAAGCACTCCGGCAGTCACTCTGTTCTGTCAGGCAGCACAGTGTGGGCAGCAGAAACGTCTGAGCTCTGCTCCCACTGCAAAAGAGCCAGGAGTTAATTCTGCTGCTGGGAATCTTCACCACACAGTGAGTTTTTCAACGGTGTCACCATCATTGCAGTTGCTCCTCACTTTCATTCCTAAAAGTCCACTTGAATCACACCTCTCCGGAGCTTGCTCTCTGCTGCCAAGCAGCAGAGTGAGTGAAGCACGAACGTCTGAGCTCTGCTCCCACAGCCAAAGAGCCAGGAGTGAAAGCCGCTGCTGGGCATACTCAGCACATAGCATTGCAGTGTTAGCACATACATTGCAATCTGTCCTCGATTTCATACCAAAAACCCATTTGAATCCAACCACTCCCGTGGTCA
>NW_026901064.1:0-2749 GCF_033783945.1 Neopsephotus bourkii
GCTGTCCTGGGTTTAGCAGTGGCAGTCATTTTTCTCTTTCTTGGTAGCTGGTGCAGTGCTGTGTTTTGACTTTCAGCTGGGAACAGAGCTGAAAAACAATGATGTTTTGGTTTGGCCAAGGACTTTGTGAGCCTCATGCTCTGCCAGAGAGGAGGGGAGGCCGGGAGGAAGCAGAGACAGGACACCTGACCCAAACTGACCAAAGAGGTATTCCATACCACAGCACGTCATGCCCAGGATGTAACTGGGAGTTAGCCGGAAGGGAGGGTGGACTGCAGGGTTGGAGGAGGTATCGGTCGGTGCTTGGTCGGGCTGGGGGGGGCAAGTTATCGGTCACCTGGTGATGGGGTGTTGTATTCTCTTCCCTTGTTATTTCCTTTATCATTACTATTATTGGTGGTAGCAGCAGTGATTTGTGTTATACCTTAGTGACTAAACTGTTCTTATCTCAACCCGTGGGAGTTGCATTCCTTTTTGATTCTACTCTCCGTTCCCCCAGGAGTAGGGGGAAGGGAAGAAGGGGGGGAGTGTGTAACAAGCTGTCTGGCTGTGGGTTAAACCACGACAGTTCTTTTTGGCGCCCAACGTGGGGCACGAGGGGTTGAGATAACGACAGATCTGACTGTCACAGTGATGATTTATTGGATCTCAGAGCTTCAGAATGTTGTAACTTACTTAGAGCCGGTATTTGCTGTGTTAGTGTTTATCAAGTGTGGGGCTTGGGCTAAGGTTCTTGTCTCACTGTACTTTATGGCAATAACTTGTAATACGGGCGGGCTCCAGCAGCAGGGCGGGACGGACATGGCCGTGGACTGGTACCTGGCCGTCCGGCTGCTCCTCACCGTCCTGGCCCTCGCCCTCGCCTCCGTCTGCTTGAGGCCCTGGGGAGCCGAGGGGGGGCGGCCCCGGGAGCCGGCGGCTGCTGAAGCGGCCCGGGAGAGCGGCCCCGGCGACCAAGCGGGAGAAGGACCGGAGGCCGCAAAGGAACGGCTGCCGGTGGAGGAGGTCGGGGCGGTCGAGGAGCGGAAGGAGGCGGCTGCCGAGCAGCGGGAGAAGGCGGCGGAGGAGCCGAGCCCCGCGGAGGAGCCGAGCCCTGCAGAGGAGCCGAGCCCCGCGGCCGAGCTCAGCCCCGCGACGGCCGAGAGCATTCCCCGGAAGCCGCCCGCCGAGCCCCAGGAGGACGCAGGAGACCCCGCAGCATTTCCCAGCAAGGCAGAGGAGGAAGAGCTGGGCTCAGGAAAAGAGAAGCTGGTGGTGGGAGAACCGGCAAGCACAGCAGCTACACCAGCCCCAGTGACAAGTACGGCAGCTACACCAGCCCCAGTGACAAGTACAGCAGCATTGTTTGAGAGTTCTGAAGGTTTTGAATGGCCTTTGGGTATCCTGGGGACCTGCCTGCTGATTGTGATGGTGTTCACTATGTTGGCACACATGCAGAGTGTGTTTTACCCACCACCATTGTGTCTGATCCCAAAATTTAAGCAGAGTCGGGTTTGGGTCTTGTCTGGGGTTAGACAACAATATGGGAGGACCAAGAGGTTTTCCCCAAGGCTGGACAGCCATGAGTGGCAGGGTGTGTGGGACAGTATGGGCAAGTATCTAGTCCACTGGGCCCCTCCAGTGCTTTGGAAACATTGGAGATGGAAGGACAATGAATTATTTTGAACCTGGTGGGCCCATGACCCTTAAGGCGAACAGAGCAGAGATGCAGCATAGAGATGGACTCATGATCAAGGGGTGGACTTAGCAATGGACACTATCGCCCAGGTTATTCACAAGTGTGAACACTGTACATAGCCTCTCCTGTTCTGAAAGACTGTTACAAGAGATGGAGCCTGACATCATGGACCAGATGGACTCAACAGCTTTATAGGGACTGACCCATGCACTACGATGAAAGTGCACCTAGATAAGAGTGATGGTATATTGAAAATGTGGGATCTGAGCATGACGTGAATGGTATGGAATAAGGGGTGGATAATGTCCTGGGTTTAGCAGTGGCAGTCATTTTTCTCTTTCTTGGTAGCTGGTGCAGTGCTGTGTTTTGACTTTCAGCTGGGAACAGAGCTGAAAAACAATGATGTTTTGGTTTGGCCAAGGACTTTGTGGGCCTCATGCTCTGCCAGGGAGGGGGGGAAGCCGGGAGGAAGCAGAGACAGGACACCTGACCCAAACTGACCAAAGAGGTATTCCATACCACAGCACGTCATGCCCAGGATGTAACTGGGAGTTAGCCGGAAGGACAGGGTGGACTGCAGGGTTGGAGGAGGTATCGGTCGGTGCTTGGTCGGGCTGGGGGGGGCAAGTTATCGGTCGCCTGGTGATGGGGTGTTGTATTCTCTTCCCTTGTTATTTCCTTTATCATTACTATTATTGGTGGTAGCAGTAGTGATTTGTGTTATACCTTAGTTACTAAACTGTTCTTATCTCAACCCGTGGGAGTTGCATTTCTTTTTGATTCTCCTCTCCGTTCCCCCAGGAGTAGGGGGAGGGCAAGAAGGGGGGGAGTGGGTAACAAGCTGTCTGGCTGTGGGTTAAACCACGACAGAGGCCCTGGTGGGTCACAGACCATCTCATTTTCCACCCTGAATAGCAGCATTCAAAGGTCTAATCGCACATGACTGTAGTTGGTAACATTTGGCATTTTTAAAAAAGCCAAACAAATTATTCTTAATCTCAGCTTTGCAAAAATTTCTGCCTGTTTCAGTGGTTCTAATTGTAAGGTTTTTTGTGGTTAATAGTTACATAT
>NW_026901065.1:0-2675 GCF_033783945.1 Neopsephotus bourkii
GCTAAATTTTTATAACAGTACTAACCCGGCACAGTGCATATGGCACACAGAAAAACCAGGAATTACATTAACCCAAGTGACGAGAAAAGGTTTGTGTATAGGAAAGATTCCAGAACACAAAAGGCGGTTATGTGCCAATACTGATAAAAAGAGACTGAAAAAACCCGAAAAACCTGCAAAATGGTTATTACCAGCTAAAAATGCTAATTGGGTCTGCTCCATTATAGGAGTTGCACCTTGCCTATCATTAAAACATTTTAATGAATATTCAGACTTTTGTATTCAGGTAACAGTAGTCCCTAAAATTTTTTATCACCCTGAAAACTTTGTATACGAGTCATACATTACTCAGGAACACCATCTAACTAAACGAGAATCATTTACAGTATTAACACTAGCTACTTTAATGATCCTAAGGGGCGTAAGGGTAGGCACAGGAGTAACTTCATTGATACAACAAAGCCAGGAATTTAAAGCATTAAGAATGGCAGTAGATGAGGACCTGGTAAGAATTGAACAATCAATAACTGCCTTAGAAAAATCCGTTAGATCACTATCGGAAGTGGTATTACAAAACCGAAGATGACTAGATTTAATATATTTACAACAAGGAGGGATATGTGTAGCATTTAAAGAAGAGTTTTGTATATATGCAGATCACACATTACTGGTTAGAGATACTATGGCAACATTAAGATAAAACTTAGAAAAGCAGAAAAGGGAAAGGAACTCAGCATAGTTGGTATGAAAGTTGGCTTACCAGCTCACCTTGGTTAACTACTTTGTTATCAACAATATCAGGTCCCCTTGTTTTGTTCATAATTGGACTGACCTTTGGTCCTTGTATATTTAATAAAATACTAGAAATAGTTAAAGGACGAAGGGAAGCCACACATTTAATGCTAATCAAGGCCAAATACAAACCTTTGAACCAAGAAGAAGAAAGTACCCTAATATTAAGCCGAGAGGCCTTACGACGCTTTGAAGAGCAAAATAAGAGTGAAGAGAAAAAGGGGGGATTGTGATGGGGGGTGTTTGCTCATCAAAGTGAGTATGTGGTGAATCTCGCTGAACCGGTTCTTGTTTGAACATCAAAGCACCCTCGAAGGGGGGGTAGCCGTACAGGGGGAATCAAAGTTAAACCATTTGCTTGTGTATGTTACTGCCTGTGCTCAACATTTACCGTGCTTGCCAGAGCAGGTTGAGAGGACCAAGGCCATCGATAAGAGAAAGGAGCCATAACTCAGCTCCTACTGTCTGGACCCTCCAAACCAGCGGCGACCAGCTTTACAGTTTGGACAGAGATCAAACTACCAGGGAGCATGCTCAAAAACTGAAGGTGAAAAGTTCAGACCCGAGGAAGACTCGTTTACTTCATCTTAAGACCCTCGCTCACGACCACCAGATGGCACTGTGCCTGTGCACAGGATTCTTAAACCATTAACTTACGAAGCGGGGATGGGTCATGAATATGTATAGATGTGTTGTGTAACCTCATGAATATACACCAGTGTGATTATAAGGGAGAAGAATTTTTTTATTCTGGTGCGCAAAACGAGCAAACTAAGGTCCCTTGCGCCCAGCGCTGTTTTGTCTGCTTGCTGCTTGCTCATTAAATTTTTTTATATACTCAAATCTGGCCTGAGAGTATTTTTAACACTTATATCCAAACTAAATCTCCCCTGTTTAAGTTTGAACCTATTACCCCCTGGTGCTCCATCCCCCTTATCATCTTCATGGCCCTCCTCTGGACTTGTTCCAACAGCTCCATGTCCTTCATATGTTGGGGACACCAGTACTTTACACAGTACTCCAAGTGGGGTCTCACAAGAGCAGAGTAGAGGGGCAGAATCACTTTATTTGACCTGCTGGTCACGCTTCTTTTGATGCAACCCAATATACGACTGGCTTTCTTGGCTGCAAGGGCACACTGCTGGCTCATGTTCAGTTTCTCTTAGACCAACAACCCCAAGTTCTTCTCTGCAGGGCTGATCTGAATCACTTCTCCACCCATCCTGTGGCTGTGCCTGGGACTGCCCTGACCAAGATGTATGACCTTGAACTTAGAAACATAGAAGAGTTAGGGTTAGAAAGGACCTTAAGATCATCTAGTTCCAACCCCCCTGCCATGGGCAGGGACACCTCACACTAAACCATACCACCTAAGGCTTCGTCCATCCTGGCCTTGAACACTGCCAGGGATGGAGCATTCACAACCTCCCTGGGCAACGCATTACACTGCCTCACCACAGTATCACAGTATCACAGTATGTTAGAGATTGGAAGGGACCTCAAAAGATCATCTAGTCCAATCCCCCCGCCAGAGCAGGAACACCCAGATAAGGTTACACAGGAACGTGTCCAGGCGGGTTTTGAATGTCTCCGGAGGAGACTCCACAACCTCCCTGGGCAGCCTGTTCCAGTGTTCTGTCACCCTCACTGAGAAGAAGTTTCTTCTCAAGTTTAAGTGGAACCTCTTGTGTTCCAGTTTGTACCCATTGCCCCTTGTCCTGTCATTGTTTGCCACTGAGAAGAGCCTGGCTCCATCCTCGTGACACTCCCCCTTTATATATTTATATACACTAATAAGGTCACCCCTCAGTCTCCTCTTCTCCAAACTATAGAGACCCAGCTCCCTCAGTCTTTCCTCATAAGGGAGATGCTCCACTCCCTTC